>NC_134362.1:191704970-191749970 GCF_048569485.1 Anomaloglossus baeobatrachus | reverse complement strand
CAGCCGAGTGTCCCGCCCTGGTGGTTGATGTAGGCAAACGCTGTCGCGTTGTCTGACTGGACTCGAATTTGCCTGGCCGCCAACAGATGGTGAAAGGATAGGAGAGCTAGAAACACAGCTCTGATTTCCAGCACATTGATCCAGAGGGCTGATTCGGACGGAATCCAAGTGCCCTGCGCTCCATGGTGGAGATATACTGCTCCCCAGCCGGATAGACTAGCATCCTGGTGAGGATCACCCGGGACGGGGCCAGGAAGGAGCGTCCCTGAGACAGAGGGGCCGAAGCCACCACTGAAACGAGCCCCTGGTCTGTGGCGAAGCCACCACCCCGTGGAAGGAGGAAGTCCGCTTGTTCCAACCGCGGAAAATGTCCAGCTGCAGAGGACGCAGATGGAACTGGGCAAGGGAATCGCTTCCATTGACGCCACCGTCTGATCCAGCACCTGTATTAGGTGCCTGATGGAACGACGTCGGCCGCCAGAGGAGGGACTGCTGTTTGACTAAGGGCAGCTTCACAAGTGCCGACAGAGTCTCGAATTGCGTCCCTGGGTACGTGAACTTCTGGGTCGAAGTCAGAGTGGACTTGGACAGAATGACAAGCCACCCGAATTGGCTAGAGTGGCGAGAGTGAGCGAGGCACTCCGCTAACAGTCTGCACTGGATGAAGCCCTGACTAGAAGGCCGTCCAGGACAAAAGGATCACTGCCAACCCCTAGAGGTGCAGGACCGCAATCACAGCTGCCCCGACCTTGAGAATACTCGAGGGGCCGTGGCTAACCCCAAGGGAAGAGCCACGAATTGGACCACTCCGATTGCAAAACGTAGCCAACGCTGGTGTGAAACTGCGATTGACACATGCAGATAGGCATCTCTGATGTCGATGGATGCTAGGGAATCTCCTTGGGTCATTGATTGATCGCAGAGACTCCATGCGAAAATGCCGCACCTGAACATGCTTGATGAGAAGCTTGAGATCCAGGTCGGAAGGCACCGCCCTTTTCGGGGACTAGGAATAGATTTAAGTAGAAATCTCAGAACCGTTCCCAGTCGGGAACCGGTACAATTACTCCATTGGCCTGCAAGAATGCCACGGCCTGTGAGAAGGCGGCGGCCTTGGAGCAGGGGGGAGTTGACGGAAAAAATCTGTTTGGCGGGCTGGATAGAATTCTATCCTGCAGTCGTGGGAGATGGTATCCCGCACCCACTGATCGGAGACACGTTAAAACCATACGTCGCCAAAGTGGGAGAGCCTGCCACCGACTAAGGACGTTACTGGCGTGGCCAGATAGCCAGGAGGAGGCTGACTTAGTGGCAGCAGCTCCTGCGGTCTTCTGAGGACGCGGCTTCGTGCGCCAGTTGGGTTTACGATCCTTGGCTGAGCTAGTGGACGAGGCCGAGGGCTTAGAGAACGATCAGATGGAGGAACGAAAGGAACGAAACCTCGACTGATTCCTGCCCTGGACAGGTTTCCTGGTTTAGGTTTGTGGCATGGAAGAACTCTTCCCGCCAGTAGCTTCCTTAATAATTTCATCCAGTTGTTCCCGAATAGTCTGGTCCCAGCAAAAGGGAGCCCAGCAAGGAACTTCTTTAGAAGCATCTGCCTTCCACTCTCGAAGCCACAGGAGCCTGCGGATAGCGAGGGAATTAGCCGAGGCCACCGCAGTGCGGTGAGAGTCTCCAGCATGGCAGACATGGCATAGGATGAAAAGACTGAAGTCTGGAAGTTAAGGCAACCATTTCGGGCATAGAGTCCCTGTGAGGGAATGCATCTCCTCTAGAGAAGCAGAGATGGCTTTGAAAGCCCGCACTGCTGCAAAAGATGGGGAGAACGAGGCCCCTGCCGCCTCCATATAGATTTGGCCAGAAGGACAACCTGGCGGACAGCAAAACCTTAAGTGAGGTGCCATCAGCCACTGATACAACGGTCCGGGCTGAGAGTCTAAACACCGGAGGGTCCACCTTTGGTGAATGAGCCCACTCCTTGACCACCTCTGGTGGAAAGGGAAAACGGTCATCAGAACCACGCTTTGGGAAGCGTTTGTCAGAGCAGACCCTGGGCTTGGTCACAGTGGCCTGAAAACTGGAGTGGTTAAGGAACACACTCCTTGTTCTCTTAGGCAAGGTAAACTGGTGCCTTTTTGCCAGAGAGGGCTGCTCCTCTGATACTGGCGGATTGAGGTCCAGTACAGAATTAATGTACGCAAACGAAACACTAATATCTGCGTCACTCTCAGACCGATCAATGAGGGATATGGAAAGTGTCCGAGTTCCCAGTAAAGGGATCCTCTTCTTCCTGCGAGTCAGCTCGTTGAATCAGAGCCGCGGGACGAGGAAGGAGAGGGGACCCTGCTTCTCCTGTGAGGAGGACGGGGTCTGAGACCAGAAGAAGAATCCTCTGTGGGCCTCGCTGAGCGAGCCGTAGCAGCAGAGGGCGCCCTGAGAAGGGGGCTAATGCATGCTCAGCAGAGTCCGGGACAGCTGTCCCATAGAGAGAAGGATTCTACCCAAGCCGGGGGTTCAGCCACCGGAGCCGGAGCAGCTGGAGGGACCACTGGGGATGAGACTCCAGGCTGAGGCACCACCATGTTAGAGCAGGAATCACAATGTGGTTATGTGCTCGGTACAGGCAGTACGAGCCTACATGCAGTGCATATTGAGTGCAGCCTTGCAGCCTTACTTCTCGTGTGAGACATGCTGCTGAAGTGGGGGCTCTGAGCCAGAATGACCCCCAGCAGAGTATTGCAGTATATAAGCAGTATATAGGTCCACAACCGGAGGTTGTGGCTTGCCAGACTGTTTTGACATTGTCTCTGTGCCCTCCAGATCCCACAGCCCGGACCCCCAGAGAGATGCTGCAGTCAGCGCCGATCGCTGTGCAGACATGGCATAAGGACGCTGAAAAAATGGCGCCGAAGCGAGGAGAGGGGGCGGGGCCTACTCTAAGAGCGGGATCCGGAGGGCCAAGGAGATATACAGGGGAGGGAATCTTTCCTCAGAGAGCAGTGTCTCTCCCCTGTGCCGATCAGCCGCTGGGCGGAGCCGCACTGTCCCTCTGCATGACTGACATGCAGGGGCAGTGAAATCGAAACTAGGCCTCAGGCGAAGCCAGGGCCTAGATTTAACAATGCGGCCGGCAAACAGGCACCATCGGCGCAGTTCTCGGGTAAAAACCAGAGAACCGGCCGGAAATCACAACAAAGTGAAATAACACAACTCCCCACAATAAATGTACAAGGGACCCCTGAATAACGTCTCAATACTTAGCTTATGAGACGCAGGGCCAGGTCCCTGAGGAGTGATCGCTCCGTCCGGCAGGATCCTGACAGGGCTGCGGATGGAGACCGGTCTCCTGCAAAGCAGTGAGAACCGTGATGGCTCCTACTTCAAGCCAGAGCCCGAGGGATGGTGAAGGAGCGCGGCATGTAAGGCTCCAGCCTTGTAAAATCAACCTTAACAGCACCGCCGACACAGTGGGGTGAGAAGGGACATGCCGGGAGTCCAGATTGGACCCGCTTTTCTTCCAAATCTTTGAAATCAAAAATCAGAGAATGCATGTGTGTGTGACCTCCTGAACACAAAGCATTGAAACTGGCTAGGACTGGCTACCAGGGGGTGTATATGCTAGGAGGGAGGAGCTACACGTTTGAGTGTAGTACTTTGTGTGTCCTCCGGAGGCAGAAGCTATACACCCATGGTCTGGGTCTCCCATAAGGAACGATGAAGAAAATGATTATATATAATATATATATTTTGTTTATATTATAAATATAAACTAAAATATACATCAAAAAAAATATATCACTTTTTTTATTTTTATTTTCAATTAAGTCCATACAGCATCATCACGACCATCAATTAATTCATCGGGTGCTTTAATGGGAGGCAAAAACGAAGTCTAACAAAGGGTGAATTTGGAGCAAACTGAAGCAATGCAATGATACTTACAGTAGTAAGGACTCTCATAATAGTGTCTATGTGCCACCGCTTTGAAGGAGCATATCTGTAAAAAAAACAAACAAAAAACGTGAATATATATATATATATATATATATAAAATCTCCGCCATTTTGTGCCTCCGTCTCCGAGTTTTCCCATAGTCCTGCATATATCACTTACTTCTCAGCTGCTAAAAAGATGCCTGATGCACAATCTGCTTTAAATTCGGGTTCACAGGAGTCCAAGAAATAAAGCAGCTCCTTCATCATACCTCGGATGTTGTTTCCGTTCACTAATGCAAAGCTCAGCTCCATGGCTCGCCTAAAACAGGGGTTTAAAAAAAACAAAAAAAAAAAAACAAAAAAAAAGGTGAGTAACCTGTATATTCAGACAAAAGCAGCTGGGAATACATAGCAGCCAGCTTGGGATGTGCTCAGATATTGTTATCAGCAGGGAAGCTCAGCCGATGGATCACTTTGCAATCATCATATGACAATCCCTATACAAAAGATCCTGCGATCATCAGCATCTATAGATTGGATATCCATTGTTGTCCCACCAGGTATTCTTACCTCTTAATGGAGACATCTAAGTCCTTCAGGCAGTCGACGATGGTGCTGCGGTGTCTCTGAACTGCGTTGTGATCCGTCTGTACGGTTTTAAGTAGAGATGTCAAAGCGACATAGCTGTGAGGAGACACAAAGAAGACGTCGCTGTGATCACAACCACACGGAGGCTTTCAGGTTCCTTGTGACGAGCGCGCCGTGTCGTGGACTCACCGAATGTTCTTATCGTTATTTAATAAGAACCGTCCCAGGATATTAATTGCTAAAACCTAAAAGACAAAAGAAAAAAACAAACAAGAATGGGAAAAAGTTTGGACTGACTTGATCTGTATAAATGAGAACAGCAGCTGGGGTGCGGGACACGGACAATAACGACATGGGCAATTTCCTAATTAAATATATTGTTTATTGCTTGTGTATTTAAATAAGCAAGGAAAGCCTGAAAAGAAGCCCAAATGCTGAAAAGGGTTACTCCAAGAATCAAAACTTAATCTATATCCTTCGGGAAACCAGATTCGGGGAAACCAGATTCGGGGAAACCAGATTCGGGGAAACCAGATTCGGGGAAACCAGATTCGGGGAAACCAGATTCGGGGAAACCAGATTCGGGGAAACCAGATTCGGGGAAACCAGATTCGGGGAAACCAGGATGAAAGGAGAGAATTGTGCATTATCGACCTCCTCTCCATCTATTCATTGTTTATAGGACTGACGGAGTTAGGACTCACTATTTTCAGCAGTCCAAGTTACAATGGCAGAAGGGGACTTGGGCATGTGCACCTACGCTCCAATATAGATGGGGCACTCATTTCCCATTTCCAAAAATTCAGAGCCCCGTTCTAGGGATCATTTGAGGTGCCAGTGATCAGTAAGTTGTACCCTATCCTACTGACATGAGACATTATTGATTCCGGAATTAACCCTTTAAAGATGATTTTTGTACTCCTGAAGCCTCACAGCCTACTCAATCAGCTAACCAGTGTGGTAACCAATGTAACAGGATAGCCCTTTAACAGAAAAGAAGGGAATTTTGTTTACTTACCGTAAATTCCTTTTCTTCTAGCTCCAATTGGGAGACCCAGACAGTGGGTGTATAGCTACTGCCTCTGGAGGCCGCACAAAGAACTACACTTAAAAGTGTAAGGCCCCTCCCCTTCTGGCTATACACCCTCCCGTAGGAGTACAGATTCCTCAGTTTTAGTACCAAAGCAAGAAGGAGGAAAGCCAATAACAGTTTCAAAAACAAATTCAATCCGATAACTAGATCGGAGAACTTAAGAAACAACGTGAACAACATGTGCACCCGAAAAAACGAAACCCTAAAAACAGATAGGGCGGGTGCTGGGTCTCCCAATTGGAGCTAGAAGAAAAGGAATTTACGGTAAGTAAACAAAATTCCCTTCTTCTTTTTCGCTCCTAATTGGGAGACCCAGACAGTGGGACGTCCAAAAGCAGTCCCTGGGTGGGTAAAAAGATACCACATGAACGGGCTGTCATACAGCCTCTTCCTACAGGTGGGCCACCGCCGCCTGAAGGACCTGTCTACCTAGGCTGGCGTCTGCCGAAGCGTAGGTATGCACTTGATAGTGTTTGGTAAACGTGTGCAGACTCGACCAGGTAGCCGCCTGGCACACTTGCTGAGCCGTAGCCTGATGCCTCAACGCCCAGGACGCACCAACGGCTCTGGTAGAATGGGCCTTCAGTCCAGATGGAATCTGAAGCCCAGCAGAACGGTATGTGTGAAGAATTGGTTCCTTGATCCACCGCGCCAGGGTGGATTTGGAAGCTTGCGATCCCTTATGCTGACCAGCGACTAGGACAAAGAGCGCATCCGAACGGCGTAGAGGCGCCGTGCGAGAAATGTAAATCCTGAGTGCTCTCACCAGGTCCAACAGATGTAAACCCTTTTCAAATTGGTGAACTGGATGCGGACACAAAGATGGCAAAGTGATATCCTGATTGAGATGAAAGGAAGAAACCACCTTGGGAGAAAACTCTGGAATTGGACGCAGTACCACCTTGTCTTGGTGAAATACCAGGAAGGGAGATTTGCAAGATAACGCCGCCAGCTCGGACACTCTTCGAAGAGACGTGACCGCCACAAGAAAAACTACCCTTTGTGAAAGCCGAGAAAGGGGAACCTCTTTCAAAGGCTCGAAAGGCGGCTTTTGAAGAGCAAGGAGAACCTTGTTCAGATCCCAGGGTTCCAATGGCCGTCTGTAAGGAGGAACGATATGACAAACTCCTTGGAGAAACGTGCGTACTTTAGAAAGCTGTGCCAAGCGCTTCTGAAAGAATACGGATAACGCGGAGACTTGACCCTTAAGCGAGCTAAGGGACAAACCTTTTTCCAACCCAGACTGCAGGAAGGAAAGAAAAGAAGGGAATTTTGTTTACTTACCGTAAATTCCTTTTCTTCTAGCTCCAATTGGGAGACCCAGACAATTGGGTGTATAGCTATTGCCTCTGGAGGCCACACAAAGTATTACACTTAAAAGTGTAAGGCCCCTCCCCTTCTGGCTATACACCCCCAGTGGGATCACTGGCTCACCAGTTTTAGTGCCAAAGCAAGAAGGAGGAAAGCCAATAACTGGTTTAAAGACCAATTCAATCCGAGGAAAACATCGGAGAACTGAACCATACCACATGAACAACATGTGTACCCGAAAAAACAGAAAAACCCCGAGAAAACAGGGCGGGTGCTGGGTCTCCCAATTGGAGCTAGAAGAAAAGGAATTTACGGTAAGTAAACAAAATTCCCTTCTTCTTTGTCGCTCCATTGGGAGACCCAGACAATTGGGATGTCCAAAAGCAATCCCTGGGTGGGTAAAAGAATACCTCATGATAGGGCCGTCAAACGGCCCTCTCCTACAGGTGGCCAACCGCCGCCTGAATGACTTATCTACCTAGGCTGGCGTCTGCCGAAGCGTAGGTATGCATCTGATAATGCTTGGTAAAAGTAAGTAGACTCGACCAGGTGGGTGCCTGACACACCTGCTGAGCCGTAGCCTGGTGCCGTAATGCCCAGGATGCACCCACGGCTCTGGTAGAATGGGCCTTCGGCCTTGAGAGAACCAGAAGCCCAGTAGAACTGTAGGTTTCAAGAATTGGTTCCTCGAGCCCCCGAGCAAGGGTGGATCTGGAAGCTTGCGACTGTTTACGCCGACCAGCGACAAGGACAAAGAGTGCATCCGGGTGGCGCAGGAGCGCCATGCGGGAAGTAGAACCTGAGTGCTCTCACCAGAACCAACAGATGCAAATCTTTCTGAAATTGATGGACTGGACGAGGACACAAAGAAGGTGAGGTGATATCCTGACTGATATGAAAATGGGATACCACCTTAGGGAGAAATTCCGGAACCGGACGCAGAACTACCCTGTCCTGGTGAAGGACCAGGAAGGGAGTTTGTATGAGAGCGTTGCTAGCTCGGAAAACTCTCCTAAGAGACGAGACCGTTACTAGAAGGCCACTTCCCGTGAAAAACGGGAAGGGAGACATCCTTCAAAGGCTTGAAAGGCGGCATCTGGAGAGCAATTAGAACCTTGTTCAGATCTCAGGGCTCTAACGGCCGCTTGTACGGAGTGCTGAGAAGACAAACTCCCCGTAGGAACGTGCGTACCTGAGGAAGTCGTCGTTTCTGAAAAAATACAGATAGCGCTGAGACTTGTCCCTAAAGGGAACTGAGCGACAACCCATTTTCCTACCTAGATTGCAGGAAGGAAGGAAACATAGACGATGCAACCGGCCAGGGAGAAACACCCTGCGCCGAGCACCGAGATAAGAACATCTTCCACGTCCTGTGGTCAATCTTGGCGGACGTTGGTATGCTAGCCTGTCTCATGGTGGCAACCACGTCCTGAGGTAATCCTGACGACACTAGGTTCCAGGACTCAATGCCACACCATCCGGTTGAGGGCCGTAGAATTCAAATGGAAGAATGGCCCTTGAGACAGCCAGTCTGATTGGTCTGGTAGTGCCCCCGGTTAGCCTACCGTGAGGCACCACAGAACCGAGTACCACAACATCCTCGGCCAATTTGTAGCGACGAGGATGGCGCGGCCGCAGTCGGTCTTGATCTAGCGCAGTACTCTGGGCAACAATGCCAGAGGTGGCACCTAAGGTAGCTGGAACTGCGACCAATGCTGAACTAAGGCGTTTGCCGCCAGAGCTCGATGATTGTGAAACCGTGCCATGAAGCTGGCACATTGTTGTTGTGCCGTGACGCCATTAGATCGACGTCCGGCCTCTGTCAGCGGCGCCAGATCTCCTGAAACCCGTCCGGGTGAGGAGACCATACTCTTTCGGCCACACCTCAGCGACTTAGGAAGTCAGCTTCCTAGTTTCCACACTTGGGATGTGAATTGTGGATATGGTGGATGCCGTGTCTTCCACCCACATCAGAACCTGCCGGACTTCCTGGAAGGCTTGCCGGTTGCGCGCTCTTCCTTGGTGGTTGATGTATGCCACCGCTGTGGAGCTGTCCGACTGAAGTCGGATATGCTTGCTTTCCAGCCGCTGTTGGAAGGATTGTAGGGCAAGATACACTGCTCTGTGTTCAAGAACATTGATCTGAAGAGTGGACTCTTGCTGAGTCCACGTACCCTGAGCGCTGTAGTGGAGAAAAACTGCTCCCCACCCTGATAGACTCGCGTCTGTCGTAACTATCGCCCAGGACGGGGATAGGAAGGACCTTCTTTTTGACCAAGAGGTGAGAAGAAGCCACCACCGTAGAGATTCCTTGGCCGCCTGAGAAAGAACGACGACTCTGTTGAGGGACGTCGACTCCTCGTCCCATTGGCGGAGAATGTCCCATTGTAGTGGACGCAGTAAAACTGCGCGAAAGGAACTGCCTCCATTGCTACCATCTTACGTAGGAAGTGCATGAGGCGTCTCAATGTGCCTCCTTCGCACAAAGCACAAAACTGGTGAGCCAGTGATCCCACTGGGGGTGTATAGCCAGAAGGGGAGGGGCCTTACACTTTTAAGTGTAATACTTTGTGTGGCCTCCAGAGGCAATAGCTATACACCCAATTGTCTGGGTCTCCCAATGGAGCGACAAAGAAATTGGCAATGCAAATGGCCAGGGAGAAAACCCTTGAGCCAAGCACCACGCTAAGAATATCTTCCACGTCCTGTGATAGATCTTAGCTGAGGATGGTTTTCTAGCCTGTCTCATTGTGGCAACAACTCCCTGAGATAAACCTGAGGCCGCTAGGATCCAGGACTCAATGGCCACACAGTCAGGTTCAGGGCCGCAGAATTCAGATGGAAAAACGGCCCTTGAGACAGCAGATCTGGACGGTCTGGTAGTGCCCACGGTTGGCCTACCGTGAGATGCCACAGATCCGGGTACCACGACCTTCTTGGCCAATTTGGAGCGACGAGTATGGCTCGCTGGCAGTCGGACTTGATTTTCCGGAGAACTCTGGGTAACAATGCTAGAGGTGGGAACACATAGGGGAGTCGGAATTGCGACCAATCCTGAACCAAGGCGTCTGCCGCCAGCGCTCGGTGATCGTGAGACCGTGCCATGAAAACTGGGACCTTGTTGTTGTGCCGTGACGCCATCAGATCGACGTCCGGCGACCCCCAGCGGCAACAGATCTGTTGAAACACGTCCGGGTGAAGGGACCATTCTCCTGCGTCCATGCCCTGGCGACTGAGAAAGTCTGCTTCCCAGTTTTCCACGCCTGGGATGTGAACTGCAGATATGGTGGACGCTCTGCTTTCCACCCACGTCAAAATCCGCTGGACTTCTTGAAAAGCTTGGCGACTGCGTGTTCCCCCTTGGTGGTTGATGTACGCCACCGCCGTGGAATTGTCCGACTGAATCCGAATCTGCTTGCCTTCCAGCCATTGTTGGAAGGCTCGCAGGGCAAGGTAGATTGCTCTGATTTCCAGAACATTGATCTGCAAGGTGGACTCTTCCTGAGTCCACGTCCCCTGAGCCCTGTGGTGGAGAAACACCGCTCCCCACCCTGATAGGCTCGCATCTGTCGTGACCACTGCCCAGGACGGGGGAAGGAACGACTTTCCCTGTGACAATGAGTTGGGGAGAAGCCACCAACGTAGAGAATCCTTGGCAGTCTGAGAGAGGGAGACAGTCCTGTCGAGGGACGTCGATTTCCCATCCCATTGGCGTAGAATGTCCCATTGTAGAGGGCGCAGATGAAACTGCGCGAACGGGACTGCCTCCATTGCTGCTACCATCTTTCCTAGGAAATGCATGAGGCGCCTCAGTGAGTGCGACTGGCTCTGAAGGAGAGATTGCACTCCGGTCCGTAGCGAGCACTGCTTGTCCAGTGGAAGCCTCACTATCGCTGATAGAGTATGAAACTCCATGCCAAGATAAGTCAGAGATTGGGTCGGGGTTAGATGAGACTTTGGAAAGTTGATAATCCACCCGAAAGTCTGGAGAGTGTCTAGCGCCACCTTCAGACTGTGTTGGCATGCTTCTTGAGAGGATGCCTTTATAAGCAGGTCGTCTAGGTACGGGATGACCGAGTGACCCTGCGAGTGCAGAACAGCTACTACTGCTGCCATGACTTTGGTGAAGACCCGGGGGGCTGTTGCCAGACCGAAGGGTAACGCTACGAACTGTAGGTGCTCGTCGTGTATGACGAAACGTAGGAAACGCTGATGCTCTGGTGCAATCGGCACGTGGAGATACGCATCTTTGATGTCTATTGATGCTAGAAAATCTCCCTGAGACATTGAGGCTATGACGGAGCGTAGGGATTCCATCCGGAACCTCCTGACTTTTACGTGTCTGTTGAGCGACTTCAGATCCAGGACGGGACGATACGATCCGTCCTTTTTTGGGACCACAAACAGATTGGAGTAAAAACCGTGACCCTGTTCCTGAAGAGGGACGGAGGTCACCACTCCTTCCGCCTTTAGAGCGGCCACCGCCTGCAACAGAGCATCGGCTCGGTCTGGTGGTGGAGAAGTTCTGAAGAAACGAGTTGGCGGACGAGAACCGAACTCTATCCTGTACCCGTGAGATAGAATATCTCTCACCCAACGGTCTTTGACATTTGCTAGCCAAATGTCGCCAAAGTGGGACAGCCTCCCACCGACCGCGGGTGTGGGCATCGGAGACCGCAAGTCAGGAGGACGTCGTTTTGGCAACGGTTCCTCCGGCTGGTCTTTTTGGGCGTGACTGAGACCTCCAAGAATTTGAACGTCTCTGGTCCTTTTGAGTCTTTTTTGACGAGGCGAATTGGGACCTGCCCTGTCCTCGAAAGGACCGATAACCAGACTGACCCCTCCTCTGTTGGGGCTTGTTTTGTCTGTGTTGCGGTAAGGAAGAGTCCTTACCCTTGGAGTGTTTGATGATTTCATCCAAACGCTCTCCAAACAATCGGTCACGAGAAAAAGGCAAATTGGTTAAGCACTTCTTGGAATGAGAATCTGCTTTCCAATGTCTCAACCACAGAGCCCTACGCAAAACAACTGAGTTGGCTGACGCCACTGCCGTGCGGCTTGTAGCGTCAAGAACAGCATTAATCGCGTACGACGCGAATGCCGCCATTTGCGAGGTCAATGGTGCTACCTGCGGGGCAAATGCACGTGTGACAGAGTCGACTCGCGCAAGCCCGGCCGTGATAGCTTGGAGTGCCCATACGGCCGCAAAAGAAGGCGCTAATGACGCTCCAATCGCTTCATAGATGGATTTCAGCCAGAGCTCCATCTGCCTGTCAGTGGCATCTTTAAGTGCCGCTCCATCTTCAACAGCAACCAAGGATCTGGCTGCAAGCCTGGAAATTGGAGGATCCACTTTTGGACACTGGGTCCAACCCTTGACCACTTCAGAGGGAAAAGGGTAGCGTGTATCTTTAAGTCGTTTAGGAAAACGCCTTTCAGGATAAGCGTGGGGTTTCTGGATTGCGTCTCTGAAGTCAGCGTGGTCCAGAAAAGTGCTTAATGTACGCTTAGGGTATCTGAAATGGATTCTCTCGTGCTGCGAAGCTGACTCCTCTACAGGAGGAGCTGGTGGGGAAATATTCAACATCTTATTGATGTTAAATATAAGATCATTAACTATTGCGTCACCATCTGGTGTATCTAGATTGAGAGCGGTCCCAGGATCAGAATCCTGATCAGTTAAGTCCGCCTCATCACCCATAGATTCATCCCGCTGGGATCCAGACCATTGAGATGAATGTGAAGGCCCGTCATAACGAGCCCGCTTAGGCTGCCCGGGGCCATCGTCCGAGTCAGAGTCTTCACCCTGAGGTGTAGATGCCCGTCCCGGAGCTAGGAGCTGAGGGGGACCAGGGGGCAATACATGCACAGTGTCCGTGGTCTGAAGTACAGGCCTAGCTCGCAATGTGTCAAGAATTTGTGACATAGTGAGAGACATTCTGTCAGCAAAAGCTGCAAACTCAGTTCCTGTCACCTGGACAGCATTCACAGGTGGTACACCCTGGGACACGTCCAGCAGAGGTCCCGACTGTGCAAGCGCCGCAGGGGCCGAGCACTGCACACAATGGGGGTCCGTGGAGCCTGCCGGTAGAAAAGTCCCACATGCGGTGCAGGAAGCATACAATGTCTGTGCCTTGGCACCCTTGCGTTTTACGGGCGACATGCTGCTGGCTCTCTGCATGTGAGAGAGTCTATAGCCAAAGGGCGACCAGCGCTATGCAATACAAAGTATTTGTAGCAACAAAATACTAAGAATACTACGAGCACAAGAGGGGGTGAGCCCTGAGGGCTGCTTACCGCCCGCTGAACAGCGGGTAAGAGGCTGCTGAATGCCTTGTCTGGGTCTCCCCGGCTCCCCTCTGCAGCTCAGCGTGTCTGCAAGAATGGCTGCCGGCTACTGTGGAGAGGGGCGGTCCGTGGGAGTTCCCAAACAAAAGTGCGGGAACAGTGTCCCCTCTGTGCTGACTGTGAGGGCTGGAGTATGTAAAAACGACTCCAGCCCTCAGCGCTGATGCCCTGGCCAGCGTCCCGCCCCTCTCCTGACTGGCAGGTCTGTGGGCGGGAACGAACGCAAGCAGGCCGCAAAAGCCGGGGACTCGAGTTATCAGCGCGGCCGCCGTAAAAGCGCGGGCCGCGCTGAAGTCCCCGGCGCACCGCAAGTGCCAGCCGCGCCGCTGTTCGAGCGGCCGGCGCGACCGAGTTCTGGACGTGGGCAGCGTCCCGCCCCTCTCCTGACTGGCAGGTGTGGGGGCGGGAACGAAAGGAAGCAGGCCGCAAAAGCCGGGGACTGTAGTTATCAGCGCGGCCGCCGTAAAAGCGCAGGCCGCGCTGAAGTCCCCGGCGCACTACAAGTGCCAGCCGCGCCGCAGTCCCAGCGGCCGGCGCGTCCTATTCCCATAAATGTGCCTGCTTCAGCAAAGCTGAATGAGGCCATGGCACAGGCGCCGCAGCGCTGATGTCCCCCGGCGCACTACAACACCCAGCATGCTGCGGTGTGAGCGCCAGATACACGGGGACACAGAGTACCTTGAGGATGCAGGGCCATGTCCCTGATGTACTCCGCTCCATCCAGCATCTTCTCCAGGGGCTGTAGATGGAGCACGGTCTCTGTGCCTGGAGACCGGTAAATCCCACTTCACCCAGAGCCCTGTAAAAAGGGATGGGGAAGGAATCAGCATGTGGGCTCCTGCCGCCGTACCCGCAATGGGTACCTCAACCTTACAAACACCTCCGACATAAGTGGGGTGAGAAGGGAGCATGCTGGGGACACTATATGTGTCCTCTTTTCTTCCATCCGACATAGTCAGCAGCTGCTGCTGACTAAAAACAATGGAGCTATGCGTGCGTGTCTGACCTCCTTGCGCACAAAGCTAAAACTGAGGAATCTGTACTCCTACGGGAGGGTGTATAGCCAGAAGGGGAGGGGCCTTACACTTTTAAGTGTAGTTCTTTGTGCGGCCTCCAGAGGCAGTAGCTATACACCCACTGTCTGGGTCTCCCAATTAGGAGCGAAAAAGAAATCTTTAAATAGAGCCGCGTCAGATAGAGACGGAGCCTTATTGCAGAAGTCTACCCTCCCTGTTAGATTCGGTTTCATGTGATGGCTGGAGACGGTGTTGCCACCCAAGAAGAATCAGTGCAGGGATCATTGGGAGTTGTGTACAGTAAACAAGAAAATAAATCCCCTCATTACTGAATATTACCGCCTGGAGGAAGAGCAGAGCGTCAACACAATAACACAGTGACGCCCCAGATACGCACCCGCAGGCCGCTTTCTGATTTTATGTCCATGATCGTTAAGACCGTCTCATACAGAATAGCGTTGCCAACATTTTTGCTGGTCTCTGTGTTTGTTGCAACCTTAAAAAAAAAAAAGCAGATTATTAAAATGGTGACAACTTAAGAAATGAGTGAAGGTCCAACCAGAGATTCTGAGATTAGCTCTACCAGAATGGGGCAGTAGTCATAAACGCACCACCGCTCTATTCCCCCTTTCTATACATCAGCGTGAAAAAGCCAAAGACTGAACTTGGCCATCTCCAACAGCCCTATAGAGAAAGAACGTAGCGGTGATCCATTCCAATAGGGCATTTAAATGCCTAATTTTCCACATTCCTCAACTAACTGCAAGTTATCGACTATTCTGTGTATAGGTGATGACTAAAGCGGGCTTAACACGCTGCCATCTCGCTAGCGATATCGCAAGCGATCGTACCCGCTGCCCGTGGCGCACAACCTCACTTACCCCGTCACACAGACTTACCTGCCCTGCGACGCCGCTCTGGCCAGCGATCCACCTCCTTTCTAAGGGGGCGGTTCGTGCGGCATCACAGCGACGTCACACGGCAGGCGTCCAATAGAAGCGGAGGGGCGCAGATGAGCGGGACGTAACATCCCGCCCACCTCCTTCCTTCCGCATTGCCGGAGGATGCAGGTAAGCTGTGTTCGTCGCTCCCGGGGTGTCACACGGAGCGATGTGTGCAGCCTCGGGAGCGACGAACAACCTGCGTCCAGGAAATTGATCAATATTTTGAAAATGAGCGACGTGTCAACGAGCAACGATAAGGTGAGTATTTTTGCTCGATCACAGTCGCTTGTAGCTGTCACACGCTACGATATGTCAAACGATGGCGGATGTGCGTCACTATCTATGTGACCCCGACGACATATCGTTAGATATATCGTAGCGTGTAACGGGCCCTTAAGGCCGGAGTCACACTTGTGAGTGACTCGCACGAGTCTCGCATGGCATCACCCGGCACGGCTCCACACTCTCCTGATAGGGGCGGGTCGGATGCATGTATTTCTATGCAGCTAAGATGCTCGTGTCCGGAAAGTGTGCGGCCGTGCCGGGTGATGCCATGCGAGACTCGTGCAAGTCACTCACAAGTGTGACTCTGGTTTTAAGACCTAAAACATACGGCATGAAAATCGGACCGAGTGGAGTGCGATAAAGCATAGCACTCCACTCGGACCAATATTAGCTTAAGTTTCAGCACCCATGAGCGATTATTTTCTCGGCCCCAACCGGACCGAGAAAACAATTGCAGCATGCTGGGGGTGTGACGCGAGACTCTCTCGCACCCATTCAAGTCTATGTGGCGAGAGAAAGATCGCACTGCACTCGCGGTACACCGGTGTACTGCGAGTGCAGAGTGAGAATGGCAATAGCCAGCTACGGACGAGAGAGGGAGAGAAATCCCTCCCTCCCCTCCGCAGAGCCGTCCCGTCCCCCACAGCTGAGGTCCGCTCGCATGATCGGACCTCAGTCGCAGGGACACTCAGCTCCTGCTGTGCTGCCAGCGTGAGCCGAGTGTCATGCGAGGATCGCAGTAGATCCCCGTGTGGCCCCGGCCTAATGTTGAGAACAGTCCTTTAATTCCATTTCAAAACGTCAAGACTCAAAAAGGGTCTACAACTCTCCAGCACCAACGCACCTGTGCCAAGATGTCGTTCATCGCTTCACTCGAATCGTCGTCGTTTCGACCAAGAATCCTGAGAAGTCGCAGTATTCGGACCTAGAAGAGATCAAGAAAAAAAAAAAAAAAATAGCCTCAAATATCAGACGCTGTACGGTCCGGTGTTGGCTCTGTCAACAGGATGCAATGGCTACATGCAGTGCACGAAAGTTGGGATTCAACTAAGCCCTTAAGGGACATGTAGCAGGTGGGGAAAGTGAACAGAAACTAATAAAAGGGAACCTGTCGGGTGCAATATGCACCCAGAACCACGAGCAGTTCTGGGTGCAAATTGCTAATCCCTGCATCTAGTAGTATACATAAAGAGATCTATAGGAAAGGATTTCTAAAGATCCTTTAGGATATACTAATGAGCGAGGGGACTTGTTTCAAGGGCATTAGGTCTCCCGACCAATCCGCCCTCTTAGCATGTTAGCAGGGGTGTGCTAACATACTTTTCAATGCCCACTACCCAATGTCATCAGCGGTGAAGCGCGTACGTGTGTCGGATTGTCTCCGCCTCGGACGTCCCAGCACTTCCGGTCATGTGCACTATGAAGCCGGTGTACACATCCCCGGCTTCAGAGAGGTCTAGTGCGCATGACCGGAAGTGCGGGGCATTCTGATCATGCGTACTGACCCTAAACTCAGCGTTCTGAGGCGGTGACAACAGACACAGGTACACACATCACCACTGAAGACGCTCAGCAATGGGCACTGAATAGCATGTTAGCACGCCCCTGTGGGAGTGTTAACATGCTAAGAGGGTGGACTAGTCGGAGGAACTAACGCCCTTGTGACTAGTCCACCGATGACGCTAGGCAATGGGCACTAAATAGCACGTTAGCATGTTAGCACGCCCACACAGGCATGCTAAGACTGAGGACTACGGGGGACATAACGCCCTTGCGACTAGTCCCCGTGCTCATTAGCATATCATAAAGGATCTTTAGAAATACTTTTTCTATAGATCCCCTTTATCTATGCTACTAGATACAGGGACAGTTAGGCAGGGATTAGCAATATGCACCCAGAATTGCTCGTGGTTCTGGGTGCACATTGGACCTGACAGGTTTCCTTTAATGTCCACCTCCTTGTGGCAGCAGCGCTCACCCAAAATCTGTGTACCCCAATGACCCAGAGAAGGCAAAAAACAATAAATAAATTGGTCATAACATTTAACCCTGATTGCAAGGCCTCAATTTCTTGGTATTCTACCCCTCATACACTGGCCGTACTCCCCGTTCATGTCGCCGCGTCCTGACCTCCTATCTCAGGTACCCATACCGGTGCCAATATGGTAAGATTAGAAGCCGAGTGACCTCCCGGCAAGTTCACGCTCACCTGTAAGAAAGGGTCGCTGATGCCAGACACGTCGTGCTCCGGAGAATACCCGGACATGATGAGATTCTTAAGGATACGTACTAGCTGAGGAACGAGCTGTGGAGATAGAGGACAGAGTTAACGACACCGAGCCTAAATCTCTCCCCAAAAAACACAGACACAATACGGCCACCGATACACAAAAACTGGACACAACATAACTATAAAAGCCTGGAGCCAGAATTACACAGCCCCGGGCACACTACAGCGACGGCCTCCCATCTGGGGCTCTCTAGGTAGCGTAGAACTACAACTCTCAGCATGTCCCGAGGAGCTGACGGCGTGCAACACCGGAGAGCCCCGGGCTGGAGACGTCTGCGCTACGGCATCACAAAAAGACAGGCAAAAGTTATAAATCAATGGAAAGGGGAAAAGTTTAGTGATAAAGCACGGTCCAGGGAAGATTTTACTTCTATGATTTGGGGAAATAAGAATGACATCTAATGCGGCTTACCTTCTCATTCTAACCGCAGGATCCGAAAAAGGCGGAGAGCAAAAGACAGGAAGCGAGTGTTAGGAAGAGGAACAGCAGACCCTGCGCCGCGCTGTCCGTACATGGTGTACAGGTATATAGCGGTACAGGCAGCACAACCCTCATATACAGCATAGACGACAACGGGTATTACTCACCTACAGCAGAGGGGGCTTATATAATATACCGCCAGACTAATTCACGGCCTGCAGCATTACTTTGGTGCAAACATGTATATAGTGAGGCCAGCCAAAAGATGATATAAGGAGAAGACGCTTCAGACCCTTCATATGACGTGTCATTGCTAAGCTTAAGCCCATAAGGGCGGGGGGTTTTGTTTTTTTTAATGGTACCATTTTGGGGTGCATATAGTGTGTTGAAAAATTTTTTTTTTTTTTTTTGGAGGGCAGTAACAGAGTGATAGTTAAGACTCTTGGTTGCACTGGAACTGATCGCTTGGGTCATACATAGCGCCAGTAGGAGCGCTCTCCCTCTAACCGTCCAGATGCTGCGGTCACTATTGACCAAAGCATTAAGCCTTTCACGACCAATCACATACTAGTATGTCATTGGTCATGTCCCTGTGGTTACCATGGGCTCAGACGACGGGCCCTTGGTAATCCCCACACGTCTGAGCCGCAGTCATGTGTGGCTAACAGGCGCAGGTGAATCTGAGATCACTTGTTCCTGTTAACTCCTTAGATCACTCTGTCAAATACTGACAGCGCAACTTAAATTGCTGCGGCAGGGATCACGCTATTCCCCGCCACCGGCGGCCTTGTGACGTGATCACGGGGCGCCATTGTTGTGCCATGGTAGCACGGGGTCAGCTGATGACCCCCGATGCTACCATGACGAACTTCCTGTGAGAGCCGACAGAGTGCCAGCACTCACAGGAAAGCAGCATTTCTCCTGATCAGAGCGATGCTGCTCTGATCGGCAGAAATGCACAGTCGATTGGACTTAAGGATACGTACTAGCTGAGGAACGAGCTGTGGAGATAGAGGATAGCGTTAACGACACCGAGCCTAAATCTCTCCAAAAACACAGATACAATACAGCCACCGATGCACAAAACTGGACACTACATAACTATAAACGCCTGGAGCCAGAATTACACAGCCCAGGGCACACTACAGCAACGGCCTCCCATCTGGGGCTCTCTCGTTGCTTTCCCCTAGGGGGGGGGACTAGTAAAATAAATTTTAAAAAAGTGTTAAAAAAAAAAAAAGAAGATGCCTTACCTTTCTAAAATGTGTCAACATGTCCGGGCTTCGCTCACACATCTCTGTGAGGAGCACCACGGAGGTATGCAGCACGCCTGCAGAAAAGACATAAAACAATATATGCATTAAATGAAACCGAAGCACAGAAAGCAACAGGAATGTGGGCAAATAAGCACTCTCCACACACGTCATACACGAAACGTCGCTCGCACATACCGTGGTTTTTCTCGTTCAGCAGGTTTTTTGTAGCAGGTAAAAACATTTCCATAAGTTCTGGGACCTTTCTGATTACGTGAACGGCGCATAATGCGGCCTGTAAAGACACGACAGAACAGGCGGCATTTAGGAGACATTGCTCAGATTCCGCAATCCCCTCGCTGTTGCAATACTACAACTCCCAGCATGCCGCGGCTCTGTAGTTGGTGCATGTTACTGAATGAAGTAATGAATCTGCGCATTCTAAACACTTTAGCAATGATTGCACAGTCGGACCGCATGACGAGCGCTTTGTACACTTACCTTTTTGCGTAGGTAGGAATTGGACGTCTTCAGAAGTTTCTCTACCTCCCCCGCCAGGTCTCGGCACATCTCGGAGGAGCCCATGCAGCCCAGTGTGCACAGCGCCAGACCCTGCACATACTGAGTGCTGTGATTCAGGTCACTAAGAGAGAGAATGATACAAGTTAAGCTGCTTTCACACATCAGTTTTTTGGCAACGGGCACAATCCGTCGAAAAACAGATAAAACAGATCTGGCGCCGGATCCGTTTTTTACCTCAATGACTTGTATTCGCGCCGGATTGTGCCTGATGCGTTGCATCCGTCGTGCGCCGGATCCGGCAAAATTTGTGTGTCCAGCTGCCGGAAAGGACGCAGCATGCAACGTTTTTTGGCAGCGGCAAAAACAGACCGCGCCAGATCCGGCGCCATGTACAGTGAAAACCTATGGGCGCCGGATCCATCATTACAGCGACAGATTCCGTTTTTTTCTACTGAGCATGCTCAGTAGCACAACGGATCCGTCCAAAAACTAATGCAACTGATCCGTTTTTTCGCCTGATCCTGTTTGCATCAGTTTTTGCACCGGATTGTGCCTGATGCCCAAAAACAGATGTGTGAAAGTGGCCCAAGGCTAGTTTCACACTGGCGCTGGGTTGAATCCGCTGGGTCCATTGCTGCGTCATTTTGACGCATCCGTTATTTTTGTGTTGTCAACGGATGCAACGGGTCCGTTATTTCACAGGAAACCATTAGCTGATTCCTGTGAAATAACGGACCAGTTGCATCTGTTTTGCGTCAGTCTAACGGAATGCGTCGGCTCCGGGGTTTTCTCATTTTTTTCATTCTGGGCATGCTCAGTAGAAGTTAGCGGAATCCAGCGGCGGATTCCGTCGTAAAGCACTTTGCAACGGAATCCGCCACCATAGGGATCTATTATAACTATGATAGGATGTAACGGAATCCGCCGCTCGGCGTCATTTTAACGCAAGCACTTAACATTACATGCTGCGGTCCTTCCGGCCAGCGGAAGCAACGCAGCGTCGGCCAGCGGAAGCAACGCAGGTCCATTACTCGCAATCCGTCATCCATACAAGTCTATGGGTAGCAGCGAAATCCGTTAACGGATTCCGCTGTTTTCCAAAATGGCGGATTGCAACTGAAGGAAGACAACGCAAGTGTGAAACTAGGCTTACACAAATCTGACAACAAACACAGCGATAACATGTATGGGAGATAAAAATCGGCAAATTTGGATTTGGCCGACTATTATCTGCAGTCGGATGCCCAATAATCATATCCCGTGGGCGGCACGGTGGCTCAGTGGTTAGCACTGCAGTCTTGTAGCGCTGGGGTCCTCGGTTTGAATCCCACCAAGGACAACATCCGCAAGGAGTCCCACCAAGGACAACATGCGCAAGGAGTTTGTATGTTCTCCCTATGTTTGCGTGGGTTTCCTCCCGCACTCCAAAGACATACAGACAGGGACCTTAGATTGTGAGCCCCAATAGGGACAGTGTTCCTGATGTATGCAAAGTGCTGTGGAATATGTTAGCGCTATATAAAAATAAAGATTTATTATTATTTACTATATCCCAGTGTTACAGCTTTAATAAAAGTTCAGCTCAGAGCCAGAGAACAGCAGAGGGGCATGTGAATGGGAGCGATTACTCAGCCGCTGCTCCACAGACCACCCACATAGAATGATATCACCGTGCACTAAACAGTTGCACAACGCCGAAGGGATACTTATATAGGGTAGCCACGTCATAATGTGATTAGGCAACGCAGCATACAGATAACGTTTGGACGGTCTCATCTACATCGGGGCAAAATACTGCATTGTGTTTGTGCACCAGTCAATGTGGGGGGGAGGAGGGGGGGGGAAGGGAATCGTGGGGCCCCCTTTTAGCAAGTTTTCCAAGAAGAAACTAAAACCTCTGCTGTGGTTTAAGAGGGACAGATCATGAATGCAAATCTTTAATCTCACCTTAGTGACATCCATCCACAGGAAGGTTGACAAAGATAAAAATTAAATCTCCAAATACACACGGTACATACAATACACCGTGCACAGATCTTCTACAGCTCAGAGCAGGCCGCAGATGTCATTTTCACAGTGTTTTGCAATTTGCTGCACTTTTTAGTTCCAGCGCAGAATCCCTTTAAACTGTTGCCTGTCACTAGATCCTGCGGTCTCCGGTTACAGTCACCGGCTCTTAGGCTCGTTTCCTAACTAACACCGTGCACAGACAGGAGAGCGAGAAAAGGCAACAATGGACAAGTGGAATTATTCAGCTCATTCGCTTGGAAAAAAGAGAATTTTGTTTACTTACCGTAAATTCTTTTTCTTATAGTTCCGTATTGGGAGACCCAGACCATGGGTGTTTAGCTTCTGCCTCCGGAGGACACACAAAGTACTACACTTAAAAGTGTAGCTCCTCCCTCTGAGCTTATACACCCCCTGGAGAACCAGATCTAGCCAGTTTAGTGCAAAAGCTGAAGGAGAATAGCCACCCACAAGTAAAAACAGAGCAAGAACCGGAACAACCGGAGACGCTGTCCACGACAACAGCCGGTGATAACACGCGGAACAAGAACCTGCCAACAGGCAACAGGCAACAGGGAGGGTGCTGGGTCTCCCAATACGGAACTATAAGAAAAAGAATTTACGGTAAGTAACAAAATTCTCTTTTCTTTATCGTTCCTTTGGGAGACCCAGACAATGGGACGTCTCAAAGCAGTCCATGGGTGGGAATAAACAGAAAAACTGAAGTAGGCAGAGCCTAACTTCACAAATGGGCGACAGCCGCCTGAAGGATGCGTCTGCCCAAGCTCACATCTGCCGAAGCATGAGCATGCACTTGGTAGTGCTTCGAAAAGGTATGCAGACTAGTCCAAGTGGCAGCCTGACAGACTTGCTGAGCCGTAGCCTGAAAGCCCAAGAGGCACCGACAGCTCTGGTCGAGTGTGCCTTGATCCCCAGCGGGGGGGAGGCACCTGAGTACTCTGGTAGGCGTCCGAAATGGTCGATCTAATCCAACGGGCTAAGGTCGGCTTAGAAGCAGAGAGGCCCTTGTGCCGACCTGTGGTTAGCACAAAAAGAGAGGTGCACCGCCTAAGCGCAACGGTGCGAGACACATAGATCCGGAGAGCACGCACCAGATCCAGAGTATGCAGCGCTTTCTCAAAGCGATGAACAGGAGCCGGACAAAAGGAAGGTAGGGTAATGTCCTGGTTAAGGTGGAAAGGAGAAACCACCTTAGGGAGAAAGTCCGGAGTCGGACGGAGAACCACCTTGTCTTGATGAAAAACCAAAAAAGGTGACTCCGAAGAGAGCGCAGCCAAATCAGAGACTCTCCTGAGGGAAGTTATGGCCACTAGAAAGACCACTTTCTGTGAAAGACGAAACAAAGAAACCTCCCTAAGAGGCTCAAAGGGGGGTTTCTGCAAAACCGTGAGAACCAAATTGAGGTCCCAGGGATCCAAGGGCCGACGGTAAGGCGGAATGATGTGAGACGCGCCCTGCAAGAAGGTGCGGACCTGAGCCAGCCGGGCGAGACGCCGCTGGAACAGTACTGACAGAGCTGAGACCTGTCCCTTGAGAGAGTTGAGGGACAGTCCTAGCTGTAGACCAGACTGTAGAAAGGACAGAAGGGTCGGCAAGGAAAAAGGCCAAGGAGGATGGCCGGAAGAGCGACACCAGGACAGGAAAATTTTCCAAGTCCTGTGATAGATCTTGGCAGAGGAAGACTTCCGAGCCAGAGTCATAGTGGAGATGACCTCAGGGGGGATACCAGAAGCCGTCAAGATCCAGGACTCAAGAGCCACGCCGTCAATCTGAGAGTCGCAGAATTCTGGCGGAAAAACGGACCTTCTGAGAGCAGGTCTGGACGGTCCGGAAGATGCCACGGCACCTCTACGGACAGATGGAGCAGGTCTGGGTACCAAGATCGCCTGGGCCAGTCCGGTGCAATGAGGATGACTCGACGGCCCTCCATTTTGATCTTGCGCAGGACTCTGGGCAAGAGAGCTAGAGGGGGAAACACGTAGGACAGACGAAACTGGGACCAGTCTTGAACCAGAGCGTCCGCGGCGAAGGCCTGAGGATCGTGGGAGCGAGCCACGTAAACCGGAACTTTGTTGTTGTGATGGGATGCCATTAGGTCCACGTCCGGAGTGCCCCACTTGCGGCAGATTGACTGAAACACTGCCGGGTGCAGGGACCACTCGCCACTGTCCACGGTTTGACGGCTGAGATAATCTGCCTCCCAGTTTTCCACGCCTGGGATGTGGACTGCGGATATGGTGGACTCGGAGTCCTCCGCCCATTGAAGGATGCGTTGAACCTCCAACATCGCCAGGCGGCTGCGCGTCCCGCCTTGGTGATTGATGTAGGCAACCGCTGTCGCGTTGTCTGACTGGACGCGAATGTGCCTGCCCGCCAACAGGTGGTGAAAAGCCAGGAGAGCTAGAAGCACGGCTCTGGTTTCCAGCACATTGATTGAAAGGGCTGACTCTGACGGAGTCCAAGTGCCCTGCGCTCTGTGGTGGAGATATACCGCTCCCCAGCCGGATAGACTGGCATCCATGGTGAGAATCACCCAGGACGGGGCCAGGAAGGAGCGCCCCTGGGACAGAGAGAGGGGCCGAAGCCACCACTGAAGAGAGCTCCTGGTCCGTGGCGACAGAGCCACTAACCTGTGCAAGGAGGAAGGCCGCTTGTCCCAACAGCGGAGAATGTCCAGCTGCAGGGGACGCAGATGGAACTGGGCAAAGGGAACAGCCTCCATTGACGCCACCATCTGACCCAGCACCTGCATCAGACGCCTGAGGGTATAACGGCGGGGCCTCAGTAGAGAGCGCACCTACAGTTGGAGGGACTGCTGTTTGACTAAGGGCAGCTTCACAAGTGCCGGCAGAGTCTCGAACTGCATCCCTAGGTACGTGAGACTCTGGGTCGGAGTCAGAGTGGATTTGGGCAGATTGACCAGCCACCCGAATTGGGCTAGAGTGGCGAGAGTGAGCGAGACACTCCGCTGACAGTCCGCGCTGAATGAAGCCTTGACTAGAAGGTCGTCCAGGTAAGGGATCACTGCTAACCCCTGGAGGTGCAGGACCGCAATCACTGCTGCCATGACCTTGGTGAATACCCGAGGGGCTGTGGCCAACCCGAAGGGGAGAGCCACGAATTGGAAATGATCTTCTCCGATTGCAAAACGTAGCCAACGCTGGTGTGAAACTGCAATTGGCACATGCAGATAGGCATCTCTGATGTCGATGGATGCCAGGAAATCCCCTTGGGTCATTGAGGCAATGACTAACCGCAGAGACTCCATGCGAAAATGCCGCACCTGAACATGCTTGTTGAGAAGCTTGAGATCCAGGATGGGCCGGAAGGAACCTTTTTGGGAACTAGGAAGAGATTTGAGTAGAAACCTCTGAACCGTTCCCCGGCGGGAACTGGTACAATTACTCCGTTGGCCTGCAAGGATGTCACGGCCTGCGAGAAGGCGGCGGCCTTGGAGCAGGGGGGAGTTGAGAGAAAGAAGGGAATTTTGTTTACTTACCGTAAATTCCTTTTCTTCTAGCTCCAATTGGGAGACCCAGACAATTGGGTGTATAGCTATGCCTCCGGAGGCCACACAAAGTATTACACTAAAAGTGTTAAGCCCCTCCCCTTCTGCCTATACACCCCCCGTGCTCACGGGCTCCTCAGTTTTGGTGCAAAAGCAAGAAGGAGGAAAAAATTATAATTGGTTTAAAGTAAATTCAATCCGAAGGAATATCGGAGAACTGAAACCATTCAACATGAACAACATGTGTACACAAAAAAACAGGGGCGGGCGCTGGGTCTCCCAATTGGAGCTAGAAGAAAAGGAATTTACGGTAAGTAAACAAAATTCCCTTCTTCTTTGTCGCTCCATTGGGAGACCCAGACAATTGGGACGTCCAAAAGCAGTCCCTGGGTGGGTAAATAATACCTCATAATAGAGCCGCAACCGGCTCCGTCCTACAGGTGGGCAACCGCCGCCTGAAGGACTCGCCTACCTAGGCTGGCATCTGCCGAAGCATAGGTATGCACCTGATAGTGTTTCGTGAAAGTGTGCAGGCTCGACCAGGTAGCCGCCTGACACACCTGCTGAGCCGTAGCCTGGTGCCGCAAAGCCCAGGACACTCCCACGGCCCTGGTAGAATGGGCCTTCAGCCCTGAGGGAACCGGAAGCCCGGAGGAACGATAAGCCTCGAGAATTGGTTCCTTGATCCACCGAGCCAGGGTTGCTTTGGAAGCTTGTGTCCCTTTACGCTGGCCAGCGACAAGGACAAAGAGTGCATCCGAGCGGCGCAGGGGCGCCGTACGAGAAATGTAGAATCTGAGTGCTCTCACCAGATCTAACAAGTGCAAATCCTTTTCACATTGGTGAACTGGATGAGGACAAAAAGAGGGTAAGGAGATATCCTGATTGAGATGAAAGGGGGATACCACCTTAGGGAGAAATTCCGGAACCGGACGCAGAACCACCTTGTCCTGGTGAAACACCAGGAAGGGGGCTTTGCATGACAGCGCTGCTAGCTCAGACACTCTCCGAAGTGATGTGACTGCCACTAGGAAGACCACCTTCTGTGAAAGGCGCGAGAGAGAGATATCCCTCATTGGCTCGAACGGTGGTTTCTGAAGAACCATCAGCACCCTGTTCAGATCCCAGGGTTCTAACGGACGCCTGTAAGGAGGAACGATGTGACAAACCCCCTGCAGGAACGTGCGTACCTGTGGAAGTCTGGCTAGGCGCTTCTGAAAAAAGACAGAGAGCGCAGAGACTTGTCCCTTAAGGGAGCCTAGTGACAAACCCTTTTCTAATCCGGATTGAAGAAAGGACAGAAAAGTGGGCAAGGTAAACGGCCAGGGAGAAACGCCCTGAGCAGAGCACCACGACAGGAAAATTTTCCACGTCCTGTGGTAGATCTTGGCGGACGTTGGTTTCCTAGCCTGTCTCATGGTGGCAATGACCTCTTGAGATAATCCTGAAGACGCTAGGATCCAGGACTCAATGGCCACACAGTCAGGTTCAGGGCCGCAGAATTCAGGTGGAAAAACGGCCCTTGAGACAGCAAGTCTGGTCGGTCTGGGAGTGCCCACGGTTGGCCGACCGTGAGATGCCACAGATCCGGGTACCACGACCTCCTCGGCCAGTCTGGAGCGACGAGGATGGCGCGACGGCAGTCGGCCCTGATCTTGCGTAACACTCTGGGCAACAGTGCCAGAGGAGGAAACACATAAGGGAGTTGAAACTGCGACCAATCCTGAACTAAGGCGTCTGCCGCCAGAGCTCTGTGATCTTGAGACCGTGCCATGAACGTCGGGACCTTGTTGTTGTGCCGGGACGCCATTAGGTCGACGTCCGGCATGCCCCAGCGGCAACAGATCTCCTGAAACACGTCCGGGTGAAGGGACCATTCCCCTGCGTCCATGCCCTGGCGACTGAGAAAGTCTGCTTCCCAGTTTTCTACGCCCGGGATGTGAACTGCGGATATGGTGGAGGCTGTGGCTTCCACCCATAGCAGAATCCGCCGGACCTCCTGGAAGGCTTGCCGACTGCGTGTCCCGCCTTGGTGGTTGATGTATGCCACCGCTGTGGAGTTGTCCGACTGAATTCGGATCTGTTTGCCTTCCAGCCACGGCTGGAACGCCTTTAGGGCAAGATACACTGCCCTTATCTCCGGAACATTGATCTGAAGGGAGGACTCTGTCTGAGTCCAAGTCCCCTGAGCCCTGTGGTGGAGAAAGACCGCTCCCCACCCTGACAGGCTCGCGTCCGTCATGACCACAGCCCAGGATGGGGGCAGGAAGGATTTCCCCTTCGACAGAGAAGTGGGAAGAAGCCACCACTGAAGGGAAGCTTTGGCTGCCCGAGAAAGGGAGACGTTCCTGTCGAGGGACGTCGACTTCCTGTCCCATTTGCGGAGAATGTCCCATTGAAGTGGGCGCAGGTGAAACTGCGCAAAAGGAAACTGCCTCCATTGCTGCCACCATCTTCCCTAGGAAGTGCATGAGGCGCCTCAGGGGGTGTGACTGACCATGAAGGAGAGATTGCACCCCTGTCTGTAGTGAACGCTGTTTGTTCAGCGGAAGCTTCACTATCGCTGAGAGAGTATGAAACTCCATGCCAAGATATGTCAGTGATTGGGCCGGTGTCAGATTTGACTTTGGAAAATTGATGATCCACCCGAAACTCTGGAGAGTTTCCAGAGCAATGTTCAGGCTGTGTTGGCATGCCCCTTGAGAGGGTGCCTTGACAAGTAGATCGTCTAAGTAAGGGATCACCGAGTGTCCCTGAGAGTGTAGGATTGCCACCACTGTTGCCATGACCTTGGTGAAGACCCGTGGGGCTGTTGCCAGGCCAAAAGGTAGTGGCACGAACTGAAGGTGTTCGTCCCCTATGGCGAAGCGCAGGAAGCGCTGATGCTCTGGCGCAATCGGTACGTGGAGATAAGCATCTTTGATGTCTATTGATGCCAGGAAATCTCCTTGGGACATGGAGGCGATGACGGAGCGAAGCGATTCCATCCGGAACCGCCTGGTTTTCACATGCTTGTTGAGCAGCTTTAGGTCCAGAACGGGACGGAAGGATCCGTCCTTTTTTGGCACCACGAACAAGTTGGAGTAAAAACCGTGACCCCGTTGCTGAAGAGGAACAGGGATCACCACTCCTTCCGCCTTCAGGGTGCCCACCGCCTGCATAAGAGCCTCGGCTCTGTCGGGGGTGTGGAGATGTTCTGAAGAAACGAGTCGGAGGACGAGAGTTGAACTCTATCCTGTAACCGTGAGACAGAATGTCTCTCACCCATCGGTCTTTTACTTATGGCAGCCAGGTGTCGCAAAAGCGGGAGAGCCTGCCACCGACCGAGGATGCGGTTTGAAGAGGCCGAAAGTCATGAGGAGGCCGCTTTGGGAGCGGTGCCTCCGGTGGTCTTTTTAGGACGTGACAGACCGCCATGCATCTGAGTTCCTCTGATCTTTCTGAGGCCTTTTGGACGAGGAAAATTGAGATCTGCCCGCGGTCCGAAAGGACCGAAACCTCGATTGTACCTTCCGTGGTTGAGGTCTGTTTGGTTTGGACTGGGGTAAGGATGAATCCTTTCCCTTGGATTGTTTAATGATTTCATCCAATCGCTCACCAAACAGGCGGTCGCCAGAAAATGGCAAACCGGTTAAGAACTTTTTGGAAGCAGAGTCTGCCTTCCATTCACGTAGCCACATGGCCCTGCGGAGTACCACCGAGTTGGCGGATGCCACCGCCGTACGGCTCGCAGAGTCCAGGATAGCATTAATGGCGAAGGACGCAAACGCCGACGCCTGATTGGTTAAGGACACCACTTGTGGGGCAGATGTACGTGTTACCGCATGAATCTGCGCCTGACAAGCTGAGATAGCTTGGAGTGCCCATACGGCAGCGAATGCTGGAGCAAAAGACGCGCCTATAGCTTCATAGATGGATTTTAACCATAGTTCCATCTGTCTGTCAGGGGCATCTTTGAGTGAAGCCCCGTCTTCCACTGCAACTATGGATCTAGCCGCCAGTCTGGAGATTGGAGGATCCACCTTAGGACACTGAGTCCAGCCCTTGACAACCTCGGGGGGAAAGGGATAACGTGTGTCCTTAAGGCGCTTGGAAAAACGCTTGTCTGGACAGTCTCGGTGTTTCTGGATTGCCTCTCTGAAGTCAGAGTGATCCAGAAACATATTTAATGTACGCTTTGGAAACCTGAAACGGAATTTCTCCTGAGAAGCAGACTCCTCAATTGGAGGAGCTGGGGGAGAAATATCCAACACCTGATTGATGGTCGCTATAAGGTCATTCACTACTGCGTCACCTTCAGGTGTATCTAGGTTGAGAGCGGCTTCAGTATCAGAATCCTGATCTGATACCTCCGCTTCATCCTCCAGAGAGTCCCCCTGCTGGGACCCTCAACAGTGTGATGAAGTGGAGGGAATTTCCCAGCGACCCCGCTTGGGCGGCCTGGGACTGCGGTCCGTGTCAGAGACCTCACCCTGGGACCTGTGGGTTACCCCCGGGGCACATTGCTGTTCCAATTGAGGGGGACCAGGGGTCAAGGATTGGATAGAGCCCGGGGCCTGAATCACCGGTCTGGACTGCAAAGCTTCCAGTATTTTAGCCGACCATTTATCCATAGTCTCAGACAGTTTGTCAGCAAAGGCTGCAAACTCCGTCCCTGTCACCTGGACAGTGGTAGCAGGTGGATCCACCTGGGCCACCTGTAGCAGAGGCTCCGGCTGAGTAAGTGCCACAGGGGCCGAGCATTGCACACAATGAGGGTCAGTGGACCCTGCCGGTAGTACAGCTGTACATGAGGTACAGGTTGCAAAGTAAGCCTGTGCTTTGGCACCCTTGCTTTTTGCAGATGACATGTTGTCTCCTCTGAGAACAACCAGGAGGGTATATAGCCAAAAAGCAACAGAGCGACCGTACAGTGCAATGTATAGCCTATAAGCCTATATATATATATATATACACTTCGGTACTCAGTGGGGCCAGCACCACAGGTGGTGCTGCTTACCGACCGCTCAGAGCGGTTGTGTGGTCACCAGATTCCCTGCCTGGGTCTCCCTGTGTTGCCTCTCCTCTCCAGCGTCTGAATCGCTGACAGGAATGGCTGCCGGCGTTCTGTGGGGAGGAGGAGACCGTGGGCGTGCCCAAGAAAAGTGCGGGAATCCAGTGCCCCACTGTACTGAGTGAGGAGGGAGGAGGATACTAATGTATGCTCCAGCCCTCCGCTGACGATCCGTGCAGCGTCCCGCCCCTCCCCTGACTGGCAGGCCTGTGGGCGGGAAAGAACGACACTAGGCCGCAGAAGCCGGGGACTAAAGTTATAAGCGCGGCCGGCAATAAGCGCGGCCGCGCGGTAGTCCCCCGGCGCACTAACACCTCCAGCAGTGCTGGAAAGTGTCTGGCACAAGCGCTCCATGCGCGATCGTCCCCGGCGCACTAACACACCCAGCAGTGCTGGAAAGTGTATGGCACAAGCGCTCCATGCGCGATAGTGCCCGGCGCACTAACACACCCAGCAGTGCTGGAAAGTGTATGGCACAAGCGCTCCATGCGCGATAGTCCCCGGCGCACTAACACACCCAGCAGTGCTGCAATGTGTATGGCACCAGCGCTCCATGCGCTGTCCCCACAGGGACACAGAGTACCTCACAGTAGCAGGGCCTTGTCCCTGACGATACCCGGCTCCTATCCAGCAGATTCCCAGGGGCTGCGGAGGGAGCACGGTCCCAGTGCCTGGAGACCGATCCGGTCCCCACTTCACCCAGAGCCCATTAAGGGATGGGGAAGGAAAACAGCATGTGGCTCCTGCCTGTGTACCCGCAATGAGTACCTCAACCTTAACAACACCGCCGACAAAGTGGGGTGAGAAGGGAGCATGCTGGGGGCCCTGTTATGGGCCCTCTTTTCTTCCATCCGACCTAGTCAGCAGCTGCTGCTGACTAAGCTGTGGAGCTATGCGTGGATGTCTGCCTCCTTCGCACAAAGCATAAAAACTGAGGAGCCCGTGAGCACGGGGGGTGTATAGGCAGAAGGGGAGGGGCTTTACACTTTTAGTGTAATACTTTGTGTGGCCTCCGGAGGCATAGCTATACACCCAATTGTCTGGGTCTCCCAATGGAGCGACAAAGAAAAGGGGGATACCACCTTAAGTAGGAATTCCGGGACCGGACGCAGGGCCACCTCGTCCTGGCGTAACACCAGGAAGGGGGCTTTGCATGATAGCGCTGCTAGCTCCGACACTCTCCGAAGTGATGCGCCTGCCACTAGGAAGACCACCTTCTGCGAAAGGCGTGATAGAGATAACTCCGAGGACGCTAAGAGCCAGGCCACAATGGCCACGCAGTGAGGTTGAAGGCCGCAGAATTCAGATGGAAAATGGCCCTTGAGACAGCAAGTCTGGTCGTTCCGGGAGTGCCCACGGTCGACCCACCGTAAGGTGCCACAGATCCAGGTATCACGTCCTCCTCGGCCAGTGTAGAGCAACGAGGATGGCGCGGCGGCAGTCGGACCCGATTTTGAATGACACTCTGGGCAGCAGTGCCAGAGGGGGAAATACATAAGGCAGTCGAAATTGCGACCAGTTCTGAACTGATGCGTCCGCCGCCAGCGCTCTGTGCTGGTGGTTGATGTACGCGACCGCCGTGGCGTCGTCCGACTGTATCCGGATCTGCCTGCCGTCCAGCCACCGCTGGAACGCCTTTAGGGCTAGCTCCACTGCCCTTAATTCCAGAACATTGATCTGAAGGGAGGACTCTGTCGGAGTCCAGGTTCCCTGAGCCCTGTGGTGGAGGAAGACCGCTGTCCACCCTGACACTCTCGTCCATCCAGGATGGAAACAGGAAGGATTTTTCTTTCGACAAGAAGTTAAGAAGCAACCACTGAAGAGAGGTTTTGGCTGCCAGAGAAAGGGAGACGTTCCTGTCGAGGGACGTCGACCTCCTGTCCCATTTGCGGAGAATGTGCCATTGGAGTGGACGCAGCTGAATACTGCGCAAAGGGAACTGCCTCCATTGCTGCCACCATCTTCCCTAGGAAGCGCGTGGGGCGCCTCAAGGGGTGTGACTGGGCCCGAAGGAGAGAGTGCACCCCTGTCTGCAGCGAACGCTGTTTGTCCAGCGGAAGCTTCACTATCTCTGAGAGAGAATGAAACTCCATCAAGAGGTAAGTCAGTGATTGGGTCGGTGTCAATTTTTACTTTGGGAAATTGATGATCCACCCTAACCTCTGGAGAGTCTCCAGAGCAATGTTCGGACCGTGTTGACATGCCACCCGAGAGGGTGTCTTGACTTAGGAGATCGTCTAAGACAGGGATCACCGAGTGTCCCTGAGAGTGTAGGCCCGCCACCACTGATGCCATGACCTTGGTGAAGCCCCGTGGGGCTGTCGCCAGGCCGAAAGGCAGAGCCACGAGCTGAAAGTGTTCGTCCCGGATGGCGAAACACAAGACGCGTTGATGCTCTGGTGCAATCGGAACATGGAGATAAGCATCCCTGATGTCGATTGATGCTAGGAAGTCTCCTTGGGATCGAGACGATGACAGAGCGGAGAGATTTCATCCGAAAAAGTCTGGTTCTCACGTGTCTGTTGAGCAGAATGAGGCCCAGAACTGAACGGAATGATCCGTCCTTTTTTGGTACCCCGAACAAGTTGGAGTAAAGCCGCGACCACGTTCTTGAAGCGGAACGGGGATCACAACTCCATCTGCCGTCAGAGTTCACTGGCTGAAAGAAGGGAATTTTGTTACTTACCGTAAATTCCTTTTCTTCTAGCTCCTATTGGGAGACCCAGACGATTGGGTGTATAGTACTGCCTCCGGAGGCCACACAAAGCATTACACTAAAAAGTGTAAGGCCCCTCCCCTTCTGGCTATACACCCCCAGTGGGATCACTGGCTCACCAGTTTTAGTGCAAAAGCAAGAAGGAGGAAAGCCAATAACTGGTTTAAACAAATTCACTCCGAAGTAACATCGGAGAACTGAAAACCATTCAACATGAACAACATGTGGACCCGAAAAACAACCAAAAATCCCGAAGGACAACAGGGCGGGTGCTGGGTCTCCCAATAGGAGCTAGAAGAAAAGGAATTTACGGTAAGTAACAAAATTCCCTTCTTCTTCGGCGCTCCATTGGGAGACCCAGACGATTGGGACGTCCAAAAGCTGTCCCTGGGTGGGTAAAGAAATACCTCATGTTAGAGCTGCAAAGACAGCCCTCCCCTACGGGGAGGCAACTGCCGCCTGCAGGACTCTTCTACCTAGGCTGGCGTCCGCCGAAGCATAGGTATGCACCTGATAATGTTTGGTGAAAGTGTGCAGACTCGACCAGGTAGCTGCCTGGCACACCTGTTGAGCCGTAGCCTGGTGTCGTAATGCCCAGGACGCACCCACGGCTCTGGTAGAATGGGCCTTCAGCCCTGATGGAACCGGAAGCCCAGCAGAACGGTAGGCTTCAAGAATTGGTTCTTTGATCCATCGAGCCAGGGTGGCTTTGGAAGCCTGCGACCCTTTGCGCTTACCAGCGACAAGGACAAAGAGTGCATCCGAGCGGCGCAGGGGCGCCGTACGAGAAATGTAGATTCTGAGTGCTCTCACCAGATCTAACAAATGTAAATCCTTTTCATACCGATGCACTACATGCGGATAAAAGGAAGGCAAGGAGATATCCTGATTAAGATGAAAAGAGGATACCACCTTAGGGAGAAACTCCTGAATGGGGCGCAGCACTACCTTGTCCTGGTGGAACACCAGGAAAGGAGCTTTGGAAGACAGCGCTGCTAGTTCAGACACTCTCCGAAGAGACGTGACCGCTACCAGAAAGGCCACTTTCTGTGAGAGTCGAGAAAGTGACACATCCCACAGAGGCTCGAAGGGCGGCTTCTGGAGAGCAACAAGGACCTTGTTTAGATCCCACGGATCTAACGGCCGCCTGTACGGAGGTACGATATGACAAACCCCCTGCAGGAACGTGCGCACCTGAGAAAGTCGTGCTATACGCTTCTGAAAAAACACGGATAGTGCCGAGACTTGCCCTTTAAGGGAGCCTAGCGACAAGCCCTTTTCCAACCCAGATTGCAGGAAGGAAAGAACGACAGGTAACGCGAATGGCCAGGGGGATACTCCTTGTGCAGAGCACTAGGATAAGAAAATCTTCCACGTTCTGTGGTAGATCTTAGCAGAAGTGGACTTCCTAGCCTGTCTCATGGTGGCCACGACCCCTTGGGGTAATCCTGAAGACGCTAGGATCCAGGACTCAATGGCCACACAGTCAGGTTCAGGGCCGCAGAATTCCGATGGAAAAACGGCCCTTGGGACAGTAAGTCTGGACGGTCTGGTAGTGCCCACGGTTGGCCGACCGTGAGATGGCACAGATCCGGGTACCACGACCTCCTCGGCCAGTCTGGGGCGACGAGTATGACGCGGCCGCAATCGGATCTGATCTTGCGTAACACTCTGGGCAAGAGTGCCAGAGGTGGAAACACATAAGGGAGCCGGAACTGCGACCAATCTTGCACTAAGGCGTCTGCCGCCAGAGCTCTTTGATCGCGAGACCGCGCTATGAAGGTCGGAACCTTGTTGTTGTGCCGAGACGCCATTAGGTCGACGTCCGGCACCCCCCAGCGGCGGCAGATTTCCTGAAACACGTCCGGGTGAAGGGACCATTCCCCTGCGTCCATGCCCTGGCGACTGAGGAAGTCTGCTTCCCAGTTTTCTACGCCCGGGATGTGAACTGCTGATATGGTGGATGCTTTTTCCTCCACCCACATCAGAATCCGCCTGACTTCCTGGAAGGCTTGCCGACTGCGTGTCCCTCCTTGGTGGTTGATGTATGCCACCGCTGTGGAGTTGTCCGACTGAATTCGGATCTGCTTTCCTTCCAGCCACTGCTGGAAGGCTAATAGGGCAAGATACACTGCCCTGATTTCCAGAACATTGATCTGAAGGGTGGACTCCTGCTGAGTCCACGTCCCTTGAGCCCTGTGGTGGAGAAAAACTGCTCCCCACCCTGACAGACTCGCGTCTGTCGTGACCACTGCCCAGGATGGGGGCAGGAATGATCTTCCCTGTGATAATGAGGTGGGAAGAAGCCACCATTGCAGGGAGTCCTTGGCCGTCTGAGAAAGGGAGACTTTCCTGTCTAGGGAAGTTGTCTTCCCGTCCCATTGGCGGAGAATGTCCCATTGAAGTGGGCGCAGATGAAACTGCGCGAACGGGACTGCCTCCATTGCTGCCACCATCTTCCCTAGGAAGTGCATGAGGCGCCTTAAGGGGTGCGACTGACCGTGAAGGAGAGACTGCACCCCTGTCTGTAGTGACCGCTGCTTGTCCAGCGGAAGCTTCACTATCGCTGAGAGAGTATGAAACTCCATGCCAAGATACATTAGTGATTGAGTCGGTGCCAGGTTTGACTTTGAAAAGTTGATGATCCACCCGAAAGTCTGGAGAGTCTCCAGCGCAACATTCAGGCTGTGTTGGCATGCCTCTTGAGAGGGTGCTTTGACAAGTAGATCGTCTAAGTAAGGGATCACCGAATGTCCCTGAGAATGCAAGACTGCTACCACTGCCGCCATGACCTTGGTGAAAACCCGTGGGGCTGTCGCCAGACCAAATGGCAGAGCTACGAACTGGAGATGGTCGTCTCCTATCACGAAACGTAGAAAACGTTGGTGCTCTGTAGCAATCGGCACGTGGAGATAAGCATCTTTGATGTCTATTGATGCAAGGAAATCTCCTTGAGACATTGAGGCAATGACTGAGCGGAGGGATTCCATCCGGAACCGTCTGGCGTTCACATGCTTGTTGAGCAGCTTTAGGTCCAGAACAGGACGAAACGAGCCGTCCTTTTTTGGAACCACAAAGAGATTGGAGTAAAAACCTTGCCCTTGTTCCTGCAGAGGAACAGGGATCACCACTCCTTCTGCTTTTAGTGAGCACACCGCCTGCAGAAGGGCATCTGCTCGGTCGGGATGTGGGGAGGTTCTGAAGAACCGAGGCGGAGGACGAGAACTGAACTCTATCCTGTACCCGTGAGACAAAATGTCTGTTACCCACCGGTCTTTGACCTGTGGCAGCCAAATGTCGCAAAAGCGGGAGAGCCTGCCACCGACCGAGGATGCGGAGGGATGAGGCCGAAAGTCATGAGGCAGCCGCCTTGGAAGCGGTTCCTCCGGTTGCTTTCTTGGGGCGTGAGTGAGCCCGCCAGGAATCTGAGCTCCTTTGCTCCTTCTGAGTCCCTTTGGACGAGGAGAATTGGGTCTTGCCGGAGCCTCGAAAGGACCGAAACCTCGACTGCCACTTCCTCTGTTGAGGTTTGCTTGATCTGGGCTGGGGTAAGGAAGAGTCTTTACCCTTGGATTGTTTAATGATTTCAGCCAATTGTTCACCAAACAGTCTATCTACAGATAGTGGCAAGCTGGTTAAACATTTTTTGGAAGCAGAATCCGCTTTCCATTCCTTTAACCACAAGGCTCTGCGCAAAACCACAGAGTTGGCAGACGCCATTGAGGTACGGCTTGTAGAGTCCAGGACAGCGTTGATAGCGTAAGTCGCAAACGCAGACATTTGCGAGGTTAGGGACGCCACTCGCGGCACTGCTGGACGTATGATAGAGTCCACCTGTGCCAGACCAGCTGAAATAGCTTGGAGTGCCCACACGGCCGCGAATGCTGGAGCAAACGACGCGCCGATAGCTTCATAGACAGACTTTAACCAAAGGTCCATCTGTCTGTCATTGGCATCTTTAAGTGAAGCCCCATCCTCCACTGCAACTATGGATCTAGCCGCAAGCCTGGAGATTGGGGGGTCCACCTTTGGACACTGGGTCCAGCGTTTGACCACGTCAGGGGGAAAGGGATAACGTGTATCCTTAAGACGTTTGGAGAAACGCTTGTCTGGGTAAGCATGGTGTTTCTGGACTGATTCTCTGAAGTCAGCGTGGTCCAGAAAAGTACTCAGTTTACGCTTGGGATACCTGAAATGGAACTTCTCCTGCTGTGCAGCTGCCTCCTCTGCAGAAGGGGCAGGGGGAGAAATTTCCAATAGACTATTGATGGCCGCTATAAGGTCATTTACCATGGCGTCACCATCAGGAGTATCCAGATTGAGAGCGGTTTCAGGATTAGACTCCTGATCACCCTCCTCTGTCTCATCATGTAGAGACTCTTCTCGCTGAGACCCTGATCCGCGTGATGACGTGGAGGGTCTCTCCCAGCGAGCACGCTTAGGCTGCCTGGGACTGTCATCTGAATCAGAGCCGTCAGGCTGAGATGCCTGGGACCCCCCTGAAGCACGGATTAACTCCAACTGAGGGGGACCGGGGAACGTTGCCGCAGCAGTGTCCATGGTCTGAGTAACTGGCCTGGCCTGCAAGGTCTCTAGGATCTTTGTCATAGTGACAGACATCTTGTCAGCAAAAACTGCAAACTCTGTCCCAGTCACCGGGACAGGGTTCACCGGCGACTCTGCCTGGGCCACTACCACCATAGACTCCGGCTGACGAAGTGGCACAGGGACCGAACATTGCACACAATGGGGGTCATTGTAACCTGCCGGTAGATCAGCCCCACAAGCGGCACAAGCAGCGCTTACAGCCTGTGTCTTGGCACCCTTGCGTTTTGCGGATGACATGTTGTCGTCTCCTCAGAGCAAGATAGGGTATACAGCCAAGAAGCGACCTTACAGTGCAATATATATATACATATATATATGGTATAGAGAAAAAAAGGTACACCAAAATAACACTGTGGCACTAGTGGGGCCAGCACTAAAGTGCTGCTTACCGCCCGCTTAACGCGGGTGTGTGGTCGCCAGAAATCCCTTGTCTGGGTCTCCCAGAGCCTGTGTCCGTTCTCCAGCCAGACTGCATGTAGGAATGGCTGCCGGCGTCCTATGGAGAGGGGCGGGCCCTGGGCGTGTGCAGACAAAGAGCGGGAAACCTGCGTCCCACTGTGCTCAGTGAGAGGGCTGGAGCATGTAAATAAGACTCCAGCCCTCGGCGCTGATTAATCGTACAGCGTCTCTCCCTTGCCCTGATTGACAGGGTGGGGGCGGGAACGAAGCGGAGCTAGGCCGCAGAAGCCGGGGACTAAATTTATCAGCGACGCCGTCGTAAAAGCACGGTCGGCGCTAAGTCCCCGGCGCACTACAAGTCGCAGTCCCCAACACATAAAGTCACTCAGAAAAACTGTAGTGACTGTAACCCCAGCGCGCAGCGCTACTGTCCCCGGCGCACTAGCACACCCAGCAAGTCTGGAATGTGCGCGGCCTGTTTGGGACACAGAGTACCTGAATGTCGCAGGGCCTTGTCCCTGAACGGTACCCAGCTCCGTATCCAGCAGGTTCCATGGGTCTGTGGATGGAGCCCGGCCTCAGGGCTTGGGGGCCGGTAAGATCCCACTTCCTCAGAGCCCCTCAGGGGGATGGGGAAGGAAAACAGCATGTGGGCTCCAGCCTCCGTACCCACAATGGGTACCTCAACCTTAACAAACACCGCCGACATAAAGTGGGGTGAGAAGGGAGCATGCTGGGGGCCCTAGTATGGGCCCTCTTTTCTTCCATCCGACATAGTCAGCAGCTGCTGCTGACTAAACAGTGGAGCTATGCGTGGATGTCTGACCTCCTTCGCACAAAGCAGAAAACTGGTGAGCCAGTGATCCCACTGGGGGTGTATAGCCAGAAGGGGAGGGGCCTTACACTTTTTAGTGTAATGCTTTGTGTGGCCTCCGGAGGCAGTACTATACACCCAATCGTCTGGGTCTCCCAATGGAGCGCCGAAGAAAAATGCATCGGTTCGCTCGGGGGGCGGAGATGTTCTGAAGAAACGAGTCGGAGGACGAGAGCTGATCTCTATCCTGTAACCGTGAGATAGAATGTCTCTCACCCATCGGTTTTGGACATGTGCCCACCAGGCGTCGCAAAAGCGGGAGAGCCTGCCACCGACCGAGGACGCGGTCTTGGTGAGGCCGAAGTCATGAGGAAGCCGCCTTGGAGGCGGTTCCTCCGGCGGTCTTTGTAAGACGTGACTTAGACCGCCATGGAGAAGAGTTCCTCTGGCCCTCCTCTGACCTGTTGGACATGGAGGAACGGAACTTGGCTGAGGACCGAAAGGACCGAAACCTCGATTGTATTTTTCGTTGCTGAGGTCTGTTTGGTTTGGACTGGGGTAAGGATGAGTCCTTTCCCTTGGACTGTTTAATGATTTCATCCAATTGCTCGTCAAACAAACGGTCGCCAGAAAATGGCAAACCGGTTAAGAACCTCTTGGAAGCAGAGTCTGCCTTCCATTCACGTAGCCACATGGCCCTGCGGGCTGCCACCGAATTGGTGGATGCTACCGCTGTACGGCTCGCAGAGTCCAGGAACGGCGTTCATGGCGTAGGACGAAAAAACCTACGCTTGAGAAGCCAAGGACACAACCTGCGGGGCAGAGGTACGTGCGACCGCATTAATCTCAGCCAGAGAAGCTGAGATAGCTTGGAGTGCCCTCACGGCTGCGAAGGCCGGAGCAAAAGATGCGCCTATGGCTTCATAGATGGATCTCATCATAAGCTTTATTTGCCTGTCAGTGGCATCCATGAGAGATGAACCATCTGACACTGAAACTACGGATCTAGCCGCCAGTCTGGAGACTGGAGGATCCACCTTGTGACACTGAGCCCAACCCTTAACTACGTCAGGGGGAAAAGGGTAACGTGTGTCATTAAGGCGCTTAGTAAAGCGCTTGTCCGGAAAGTTCTGTGCTTCTGGACAGCCTCTCTGGAGTTAGAGTGATCGAAAAACGCACTCCGTGTACGTTTGGGAAACCTAAACTGGTGTTTCTCCCGCTGTGAAGCCGACTCCTCCATAGGAGAAGATGGGGGAGAGAGGTCTAGCACCTGGTTGATGGACGCTATAAGGACATTTACTATGGCGTCCCCTTCAGGTGTATCCAGATTGAGAGCAACGTCAGGGTCAGAGCCCTGAGCTGCGACCTCCGCTTCATTCTCCCGAGAGTCCTCAAGCTGAGACCCCGAACAGCGTGATGAAGTCGTGGAAGGTTCCCAGCGAGCCCGCTTAGCCTGTCTGAGGCCGCGGTCCGTGTCGGAGTTCTCACCGTGGGATCTGGGTGTTACCCCAGGAGCCCCTTGTTGTACCGACCCAGAGGGGCCTGGGAGCGATGACCTCACAGCGCCCTGGCCCTGTGTTACCGGTCTGGACTGCAAAGCTTCCAGTATCTTAGCAGCCCATCTATCCATAGACTGGGCCATGGAATGTGAAAGCGACTCCGAGAGTTGCTCAGTCAAACGTGCAAACTCTGTCCCTGCCACCTGGACAGTGGAAACCGGTGGTACCACCTGAGCCGAGGGTCCCACCAGTGCCGGAGGCTCCGGCTGAGTGAGTGCCCCAGGGGCCAAGCATTGTACACAATGATAGGTGGAACCTGCCGGCAATATAGCCGCACAAAAGGTACAGGTTGCAAGAAAGCCTGTGCCTTGGCACCCTTACTGTTTGCGGACGACCTGCTGTTGTCACCTCTTAGTAATCAGCGAGGGCATATAGCCAAAAGCAAATAGTGCTGCCGAACAGTGAAATCATATACCATAATATATATATATATATTATATATACATATATATATACATATATATATACACATACACACACATACACTTCGGCACCCAAGGGGGGCCAGCACCTGATTGGGAAACTGGTGCCCCACAGTGCACAGTGAGGGGGGAGGAGGATACCAAGTATGCTCCAGCCCTCACTGCCGACGTCCCGTCGTTACCCCTGACTGGCAGGCCCGGGAACGGGAGTATATTGTACTAGGCCGCAAGAGCCGGGGACTAAAGTTAAAAACACGGCCGGCAAACAGGCGCGGTCGGCGCGGTAGTCCCGGTCTCACAAAGCACACAGCAACCGCTGCGGCGTTTGGAACCCAGGTGCTGTATGCAGCGTCCCAAGGGAGACACAGAGTACCTTATGGATGCAGGGCTCTGTCCCTGATGATACTCAGTCTCCTGTCCGTCAGAATCCCCCAGGGGCTGCGGATGGAGCCCGGTCCCAGTGCATGGCGACCGGTTAGGAACCCCCTCTCCCAGAGCTGCAGAGCACATTCTGAGATCCTCCACCGGCAGAATCATACTGAGACCCATATAACAATGGCTGCCGGCGTTCCGAGGGGAGGAGGGAGCCGTGGGTGGAACCACAAAAGTGCGGGAATCTTGCCCCATAGTGATCAGTGAGGGGGGAGGAGGACAGCGAAGTGTGCTCCAGCCCTCACTGTCGGCGTCCTACCGACCGTCCCGCCCTTCCCCCTGACTGGCAGGCCCAGGGGCGGGAGTTTAATACACTAGGCCGCAAAAGCCGGGGACTAAAGTAAAAACCGCGGCCGGCAAACAGGCACGGTCGGCGCGGTAGTCCCGGTCAAAAAACCACACCGCAGTCGCTGCAGCGTCAGAAGGCCAAGGTGCTTCATGCACCGTCCCAAAGGGGACACAGAGTACCTGTAGATGCAGGGCCATGTCCCTGAGGATACTCAGTCTCCTGTCCGGCAGATACCACCAGGGGCTGCGGAGGGAGCCCGGTCCCAGTGCCTGGATGACCGGTTAGGATCCCACTTCACCCAGAGCCCCTAAGGGATGGGGAAGGAAAACGGCATGTGGCTCCTGCCTGTGTACCCGCAATGTGTACCTCAACCTTAACAGCACCGCCGACTCAGTGGGGTGAGAAGGGAGCATGCCGGGGGCCCTGTTAGGGGCCCTCTTTTCTTCCATCCGATATAATCAGCAGCTGCTGCTGACTAAAATGTGGAGCATTGTGTGAATGTCAGCCTCCTTCAACACAAAGCAAAAAACTGATGGGCCCGTGATCCACGGGAGGGTGTACAGGCAGAGGGGAGGGGTTACACTTTTTAAAGTGTAATACTTTGTGTGGCCTCCGGAGGCAGTAGCTATACACCCAATTGTCTGGGTCTCCCAATGGAGCGACAAAGAAAATCATATGAGAATGCATGTGTGGATGTATGCCTCCTGAACACAAAGCGATTAACTGGCTGGGTCTGCTCACCAGGGGGTGTATAAGCTCAGAGGGAGGAGCTACACTTTTTTAGTGTAGTACTTTGTGTGTCCTCCGGAGGCAGAAGCTAAACACCCATTGTCTCGGTCTCCCAAAGGAACGATAAAGTAATACTGCATTGTGTTTGTGCACCAGTCAATGGGGGGGGAGAATCGTGGGGCCCCCTTTTAGCAAGTTTTCCAAGAAGAAACTAAAACCTCTGCTGTGGTTTAAGAGGGACAGATCATGAATGCAAATCTTTAATCTCACCTTAGTGACATCCATCCACAGGAAGGATCACAAAAGATAAAAATTAATTCTCCAAATACACACGGTACATACAATACACCGTGCACAGATCTTCTACAGCTCAGAGCAGGCCGCAGATGTCATTTTCACAGTGTTTTGCAATTTGCTGCACTTTTTAGTTCCAGCGCAGAATCCCTTTAAACTGTTGCCTGTCACTAGATCCTGCGGTCTCCGGTTACAGTCACCGGCTCTTAGGCTCGTTTCCTAACTAACACCGTGCACAGACAGGAGAGCGAGAAAAGGCAACAATGGACAAGTGGAATTATTCAGCTCATTCGCTTGGAAAACACGGAGCGCGGCCCCCTTGGGATTCAGCTTCGGCCACCCATAGATTATTTTCCCGCCGCTCTCACAATTAATGAGACACTTGCTGGATGACAGACGATGCTCTGATGTGAAAACCGCATAATATTGTGACAGCGATGGGTTATTTTTACACCATGCAAAGTCCCCCAAAGACTTAAGTACAAATGGACAACCCATTTAAATAGCAACCGTCCCCCGTCCCCCCCCAAAAAAGGGAGCAGTTTAGTGTCGCCCTCCCTCTCAATAGTCTAGCAAGCGTATACCGTATACTGCGGCCATTTTCTTGCAGTCCGTTGTGTAAACCGCGGGCGATTTAATGGAGCCCGCAGTCAGATCAATGGCACCCACCGCCAAGACACCTCGCCCTGTGACCCTCCTGAGCCGCTCCACTGCTCCTCCGAGCCCTCAGTATTGCAAAAACCCCCTCCCATGACCCCACTCCACCACCACCGCCGCCTCGGTAAGCCATATCCGGATTGTAAAACGCACGCCTATTTTAGCCCCAGTTTTGGAAGGGGGGGGGGGGGGGAAGGAATACGTAATTACTTACCGGTAATGTGTTTTTTCCGAACCCATGACGGCATCTCGATATAAGAGATGCCGTCATAGGGTGAGGGAAAAATACGTAATTACTTACCGGTAATGTCTTTTTTCCGAACACATGACGGCACCACAATATAAGGGTGCCGTCATAGAGTGAGGGAAAAATATGTAATTACTTACCGGTAATGTGTTTTTTCCGAACTCATGACGGCACCCTTATATCGTGGTGCCGTCATAGGGTGAGGGAAAAAAGTGCGTCTTATATTCCAGTAAAATAAAATTTTTGTGTACTCACGGTAAAATCTTTTTCTCTGAGCCCTCATTGGGGGGACACAGGAAACCATGTCTTGTGTCCCCCAATGAGGCGAGAGACAAATACAGTAGTTCCCTTTTACAATGATCTCCCGGTCCAGTCTACAGCATCCTGGTTTTATCACAATTTATACATATATTCTACATAGATCCTAAAAGCTAGGGGGGATACACGTATACAATGCCCATCATGCAGACAGCCCATGACATCAGTGCCTATGTGGCACTACTGATCTCAGAGGGCCGCACGCAGATGGTGCTTTGTAGAAGACCGCAGCAATCAGCTAATGGTCCTTACTTCTTAATGCAGTTGGTCATCAGCAGGTGGACATCTTGTCTTTCATCCAGCAGGAGCATTGCACCCAGGTAGCCGATCCTCTTATCTGTAAATTTCTGAGAGGCGATGAGCTTCAAGCATTCCAGCTGCAGAGGAAAAAAAAAACAAATTCAATCCGGGGCCATGTAATCCTAAGCAGATAGAAAGCTGCAATGAACACGAACTAGAGCAGCGATCGTACGACAAACATCGAATTATAGGAAACAGCCCAATAGGTAACAAGACAAATAAAAGGCTTAAAAAGAAAAAAAAAAAAAAAGAAAATAAAAAGTGCAGTCTTATTATTATTATTATTATTAATAATAATCTTTATTTTTACATAGCACCAACATATTCCGCAGCAGCACTGTCCTCATTGGGGCTCACAATCTAAATTCACTATCAGTGTTTGGTGCGTGGGAGGAAACGCTGAGGAAACCCAGCGCTGCAAGACTACAGCCAATAAAGACACCTGTGATAAAAAAAATTCTCTAGATGGATTTATCTTCCATCTCCATAACTGTACTAGGGCTGATTTTTGCGTGACTAGTTCTATTATATATATATATATATATATATATATATATATATATATTAATTAGAATTTTTTATTTATTTTTTTTACTTATTTTAACTTTGCTTATTCCC